>NC_088397.1:98980257-98990257 GCF_034236695.1 Oncorhynchus nerka
CATATAAGTGTGGATGACGGATCACCACCTCAAGCTGAACCTCGGCAAGACGGAGCTGCTCTTCCTCCCGGGGAAGGACTGCCCGTTCCATGATCTCGCCATCACGGTTGACAACTCCATTGTGTCCTCCTCCCAGAGCGCTAAGAACCTTGGCGTGATCCTGGACAACACCCTGTCGTTCTCAACTAACATCAAGGCGGTGGCCCGTTCCTGTAGGTTCATGCTCTACAACATCCGCAGAGTACGACCCTGCCTCACACAGGAAGCGGCGCAGGTCCTAATCCAGGCACTTGTCATCTCCCCGTCTGGATTACTGCAACTCGCTGTTGGCTGGGCTCCCTGCCTGTGCCATTAAACCCCTACAACTCATCCAGAACGCCCCAGCCCGTCTGGTGTTCAACCTTCCCAAGTTCTCTCACGTCACCCCCGCTCCTCCGCTCTCTCCACTGGCTTCCAGTTGAAGCTCGCATCCGCTACAAGACCATGGTGCTTGCCTACGGAGCTGTGAGGGGAACGGCACCTCAGTACCTCCAGGCTCTGATCAGGCCCTACACCCAAACAAGGGCACTGCGTTCATCCACCTCTGGCCTGCTCGCCTCCCTACCACTGAGGAAGTACAGTTCCGCTCAGCCCAGTCAAAACTGTTCGCTGCTCTGGCCCCCAATGGTGGAACAAACTCCTCACGACGCCAGGACAGCGGAGTCAATCACCACCTTCCGGAGACACCTGAAACCCCACCTCTTTAAGGAATACCTAGGATAGGATGAAGTAATCCCTCTCACCCCCCCTTAAAAGATTTAGATGCACTACTGTTCCACTGGATGTCATAAGGTGAATGCACCAATATGTAAGTCGCTCTGGATAAGAGCGTCTGCTAAATGACTTAAATGTAAATGTAATGTTAAACCAGACTGGCTGAAACTGTACTATGTCCTGGTCTTAAACCAGACTGGCTGAAACTGTACTATGTCCTGGTCTTAAACCAGACTGGCTGAAACTGTACTATGTCCTGGTCTTAAACCAGACTGGCTGAAACTGTACTATGTCCTGGTCTTAAACCAGACTGGTACACATTTAGAATAGAATGAGAAGTTTACAAAGTTCTTAGCTGACAGTTGGCCAGAGATTCTGAAACTTGGGAAAGGCAAGATGACTTGGAAATTGGATGGTAGTTATCTAAGTCCGAAGGATCTCCTCCTTTTTGTAGGGGACGACATGTGCCACTTTCTAGATCTTAGGGATAACACCAGAAACAATTTTCAAGTAAAAAATATATAATCAATGATTCTGCAATAAGTGGGGCGGAGAGCTGCAGTAAGAAGGGATCAAGATAATCAACCTCTATGGATTTTTTTATTTTATTTTTTATTTTTTTTAAGCAAGGTACTTAGTACATTATAGATATAACATTGTTGAAATGAAGATAAAGGCTGTGTATCTGAAAAATCTACGAATGATTCGTTCTTTGCTGTAATTTTCAGAAACTATTTTTTTCAAAAAGGTTGCCAGCTGAGGCAAAATGGTTATTATAAATGCACCACAAATGTCAATTTGGACTATTATGGGACCAGCTAGGGAAACATGGGTGGAGTATTGTTAATTTGACTGAACCAGGAAAAGGAGCGTGGGATGTCTCGCCTCCTCTGCCGTCTCTTGTGGTAGCAGCTGAAATGACGTTCTACCGAGTGAAGGACAGTACCACCACATGACCAGCAGATGGCAGTGCTAATTCTGTCTTGTCAAGTCCATTATTGGCCTCTACAGTGGATGTAGATTTGCATAGGTCAAGAGCATGGACATACAGTATATTATTATTGTTGCTTAAACATATTGTTCATACGGATGGGAAATAGTTTATAGGTCCGAGATGGGAAATAGTTTATAGGTCCGAATGGGAAATAGTTTATAGGTCCGAGATGGGAAATAGTTTATAGGTCCGAGATGGGAAATAGTTTATAGGTCCGAGATGGGAAATAGTTTATAGGTCCGAGGTGGGAAATAGTTTATAGGTCCTGGATGGGAAATAGTTTATAGGTCCGAGATGGGAAATAGTTTATAGGTCCGAGATGGGAAATCATTTATAGGTCCGAGGTGGGAAATAGTTTATAGGTCCGAGATGGGAAATCATTTATAGGTCGGAGATGGGAAATCGTTTATAGGTCCGAGATGGGAAATCATTTATAGGTCCGAGATGGGAAATAGTTTATAGGTCCGAGATGGGAAATCATTTATAGGTCCGAGATGGGAAATAGTTTATAGGTCCGAGATGGGAAATCATTTATAGGTCCGAGATGGGAAATAGTTTATAGGTCCGAGGTGGGAAATAGTTTATAGGTCCGAGATGGGAAATCATTTATAGGTCGGAGATGGGAAATCGTTTATAGGTCCGAGATGGGAAATCATTTATAGGTCCGAGATGGGAAATAGTTTATAGGTCCGAGATGGGAAATCATTTATAGGTCCGAGATGGGAAATAGTTTATAGGTCCTGGATGGGAAATCATTTATAGGTCGGAGATGGGAAATCGTTTATAGGTCGGAGATGGGAAATAGTTTATAGGTCCGAGATGGGAAATAGTTTATAGGTTCCGAGATGGGAAATAGTTTATAGGTCCGAGATGGGAAATAGTTTATAGGTCCTGGATGGGAAATCGTTTATAGGTTCGAGATGGGAAATAGTTTATAGGTCGGAGATGGGAAATCGTTTATAGGTCCGAGGTGGGAAATAGTTTATAGGTCCGAGATGGGAAATAGTTTATAGGTCCGAGATGGGAAATAGTTTATAGGTTCCGAGATGGGAAATAGTTTATAGGTCGGAGATGGGAAATAGTTTATAGGTCCGAGATGGGAAATAGTTTATAGGTTCCGAGATGGGAAATAGTTTATAGGTCCGAGATGGGAAATAGTTTATAGGTCCTGGATGGGAAATCGTTTATAGGTTCGAGATGGGAAATAGTTTATAGGTCCTGGATGGGAAATAGTTTATAGGTCCTGGATGGGAAATAGTTTATAGGTCCGAGATGGGAAATCATTTATAGGTCGGAGATGGGAAATCGTTTATAGGTCCGAGGTGGGAAATAGTTTATAGGTCCGAGATGGGAAATAGTTTATAAGTCCGAGATGGGAAATAGTTTATAGGTCCTGGATGGGAAATAGTTTATAGGTCCGAGATGGGAAATAGTTTATAGGTCCGAGATGGGAAATAGTTTATAGGTCCTGGATGGGAAATAGTTTATAGGTCCTGGATGGGAAATAGTTTATAGGTCCTAGATGGGAAATAGTTTATAGGTCCTGGATGGGAAATAGTTTATAGGTCCGGGATGGGAAATAGTTTATAGGTCCTGGATGGGAAATAGTTTATAGGTCCGAGATGGGAAATAGTTTATAGGTCCTGGATGGGAAATAGTTTATAGGTCCGAGATGGGAAATAGTTTATAGGTCCGAGATGGGAAATAGTTTGTACTTCCTGCAGAGGGAATGCAGGTGCATGTCCCACAAAAAAACGCAACAAAGCTCCTATGCAAAAACCCTTACTAATCTTAGCATAGTCTAGTAGCCTACTGACATTAAAAGCATGATTCAGAAATTAGGGAGAGAGATTTTAATTACAGAAGAGTGGATTCACTTTTTCAAAGCTAGTTAAGGATACTATAGTTATCATGTTTCACATTGAACGTATTAACTACAAAAAGGTAAGACGTTTTTTAAATGTTTTATTCTGGTGCTGCTCTGCAATCGTAAGCTTGTTCGCTAGCTAACCAGCTGCTCTAATGTGAAGCCAACTCTCCGAAGTTCAAAGACATTCAAAAGTTCCTTGATAGAAGCCTCTCCTCCGTAGGTATAATTCAAATAATGCATGTCACAACAAGAGGCCCAGCACTTCAAGCCAAGCCTCCCCCTCCTCTCTCCCTCTCTCCCCACCAGCAAAATGTACATCGCATCTCACGCCCAACCTGGTCTCAGGTATTCCGTAAGTAAATCTCCTTTTTTTTGTTGGTACCTTTATTTAACTAGGCAAGTCAGTTAAGAACAAATTCTTATTTACGATGACGGCCTAGGAACAGTGGGTTAACTGCCTGTTCAGGGGCAGAATGATAGTTTTGTACCTTGTCAGCTCGGGGATTTGAACTTGCAACCTTTCAGTTACTAGTCCAAAGCTCTAACCACTAGGCTACCCTATATGATAGGTACAATTTTTAATGGAATGTGTTAATGTGTTGATGCCCATCATCCATTTTGTATGTCTGCAAATGTACAAAATGTTACAAATTTACAAAACAAAATGATATGTTTTAAATTCTAGCTAGGTGGCTAATGGGGTTGGGGTTAGATTAAAGGGTTAAGGGTTATGGTTAGCTAACATGCTAAGTAGTTGCAAAGTTACTAATTAACTAGAACAGTTCGTGACGAGATTTGAACTCACGACCTTTGGGTTGCTAGATGCATTGTACACTCACATATCCACCCTGGCAAGTGGATTCAATGTCGAGCTAAATGTAGAAAAAAAAAGTTTAAAAAAAGACAATTTCAGAGGTTTTAAAAAGGAACAGAAAGGAATGATATAAAGTGTAACTTTTGTTTGGGTTCGAACCGGTTCAGAACTTTATTTTTCTGGTCGGAACAGTGGAATGGAATGATTTAAAAAAAAAAAAAAAAAGTTTTGTTCAAAACGAAACGATTGTGAAATAATTTGGCTCCCAACCACTGATACAGAAACACAATGAACTCGGTGGCTGAATTGAAACTTGACCTGGACATTCTACTCTAGTCACAACGTATTTTAACCAAAGGAAGAAACATGAATGAAATCTGCCAATTTTGTATAAAATGTGTGGTTCTTAATTCCATGTGTCATTTTGAAACTGTGTTTCTTTTCTCTTTCTGCTTCACTCAGCATTTTGATTTTAGCAAAATGATCGGAAAATATAACATGTCACCTTGGACGGGGTGTGGTTCACCACGTTCAACAGAAACTCAGAAAGTAAAAATTAAATGCTGATGGATCAGTTTCATTTCAGTAAAATGCCTCTGAAGATTTGATAAGAAAGATAAATGCTTTGCAAACTGTGGATTATCTATTTATTTGACCATGTTTCTAACTCTTAACAAAAAAAACAAAATAAGGAATTCATTAAAGAAAGTACATATCTGGTCACAAAGACATCGGTCTCTGGAGGAAATGTCAGCACAATAACTGTTTGACGTGAGCTTCATGAAATGGGTTTCCAGCTCAGAGCCTAAGATCAGGCTGTTATAGCAGCAAAGGGGCGGGGACCATCTCCATATTAATGCCCATGATTTTGGAATGAGATGTTCGACTTGCAGGTGTCCATATACTTTTGGTCATGTGGTGTACATAAACAAACACACTGATGTGTTTCTGTAAAGCCTGAGCACTTACAGTAGATCGGTGTGGAAGAACTTGACTACTGTAGTGATCAGGCTTTGCTGCTATAACAGCCTCCACTCTTCTGGGAAGGCTTTCCACTAGATGTTGGAACATTGCTGCGGGGACTTGCTTCCATTCAGCCACAAGGGCATTAGTGAGGTCGGGCACTGATGCCTGGCTCACAGTCGGCGTTCCAATTCATCCCAAAGGGATTCCATGGAGTTGAGGTCAGGGATCTGTGCAGGCCAGTCAAGTTCTTCCACAACGATCTCGACAAACCATTTCTGTATGGACCTCGCATTGTGCACGGGGGCATTGTCATGCTGAAACAGGAAAGGGGCCTTCCCCAAAGTGTTGCCACAAAGTCAGAAGCACAGCATATTCTACAATGCCATTGTTGTATGCTGTAGTGTTAAGATTTCCCTTCACTGGAACTAAGGGGCCTAGTCCGAACCACGAAAAACATCTTTCCGAATGCATTGATTAGATTGTTCCAATACCTAAACATGACAAAGATCTGCAGTGTTAACAGGGTTAGCAGGGTTAGGAAGCTTATGGTGAAAGACTGCCATTTAGGAATGGGATGGGTCGAGAATCTCCACCTTATGACACAGAGTAAACTGATTCCCAATCAGAGAAGTGTGTGTGCGTGTCTGGGGAGAACAGTGAAATGTATCCCATGTTGACACGCAGTAACGTTAACTCGTTGTTTCTGTACTTTTCAAGGAGGAAGGAAGATGGCCCATGTGGAATGATGACAGCTTCCTGCAGAGTCACATACAGGTTGATACAGTTCAGTTGTTGGTGGTAACATGCAACACAGCACTGCTTGCTTCAGTAAATCATTCAAATTTGATGACCCGGTTGGAGGCATTTCAAGCTGCCCTTTTTAAGTTTCCTAAATTGGTGTAGTTCTGTCCTTGTCTATTGATGTTCTGTATTATGTCATATTTCATGTTTTGTGGGGACCCCAGGATGAGTAGCTGCTGCTTTCACAACAGCCAAAGGGGATCCTAATAAAATACCACATTGCAAAATAACCTTGTGTGGAGTGAGGAGCCATAAGTATGTTGGGTCGTCATGGTTGTGGCTTGAGATATGCTAAATAGGCTTAAATTAACCAACCAAAACGAGGAAGAAGAGAACAGAGAGAACTCCTTCCGATTCTAGAACACTGGGAATAAAAATAACATTCTGTCTTATTCAGCATTCTATTATACCACCAGCCCATGTGACATCTACAGACATGGGCTATATTTAATGTTATAATAGGAAAAACTATAGAGAAGAGCAGTTGAGAGGAGAGGATAGGAGGGAAGAGTGGGGAGGCGGGGAGAGAGGAGGGAAGAGAAGAGAGGAGAGGAAAGGAGGGAGGAGAAGAGAGGAGAAGAGAAGTGTCCCTCCTGTTGCTGCAAACACAGATATAGGATCTTCATTTGATCCCCCTGGTACAGGAGAACTTTCCTGCAGGAAAGTAAAACTTGTAGTGTATTTGAGGTTTAAAAAGGTTTTTGAAGTTCGGAATTTCCACAAATTTCAGACTTGATTTTCAATTACACTTTTTTTAAATCAACCCCAACAGAAAACATCCATTAATTATAATCCACATAATAATGTACATTTCCTGTTAATGCAGGATTATTTTCCTGCTGTAGCAAAATGGTTCAAAGGAAGATCCTTCATCATATGTGAGTAAGCAGAGTCACAGTTTTCTCTCATGATTGATCTCAACTGAAACTGTTGCCCAACAGAAACTCAATGTCTCTCTCTCTCTCTCTCTCTCAAACCTGGGATTGTACTTTTGTCCATCACATCAGCTGCAATACCGTAAATCCCCTAAACCTAACCCTTGTCACAACCCCAACACCGTGAGGGTTAAGAACAGTTTGTGCGTGTTGGCATCCTGTGAGTTTTATAAATAGGTTATAAAGTACATCTAAAAACCACTTCAACTCAGAGGACCGACCTCACATTATCTGATGTACAGTACACATGTCATTTATCAGCCATTCTTATCCACTTACAAGAGGAATTATGATAAAATACAGATGTGTCACCTAGTCATCTCAGGGATTTGAATCAGCAACCTTCCAGGTACTGGCCCAATGCTCTTAACTACTAGGACACACACACAACACAACAATCAGATCGATTATAATTTCTCTAATATATAAGAATCCTCTGACTCAGTATCTCCATGATAACTTCAGATATACTGTAACAGTTTCTATTGAGACACCTGCTGAAAGACTGAAACACCTGCTGAAAGACTGAAACACCTGCTGAAAGACTGAAACACCTGGTAATGAATAAATCACCTGCTGAAAGACTGAAAAATCTGCTGAAAGACTGAAACACCTGCTGAAAGACTGAATCTCCTGCTGAAAGACTGAATATCCTGCTGAAAGACTGAAACACCTGCTGAAAGACTGAAACACCTGCTGAAAGACTGAAACACCTGCTGAAAGACTGAAACACCTGCTGAAAGACTGAATCTCCTGCTGAAAGACTGAAACACCTGCTGAAAGACTGAAACACCTGCTGAAAGACTGAAACACCTGCTGAAAGACTGAAACACATGCTGAAAGACTGAAACACCTGCTGAAAGACTGAATCTCCTGCTGAAAGACTGAATCTCCTGCTGAAAGACTGAAACACCTGCTGAAAGACTGAAACACCTGCTGAAAGACTGAATCTCCTGCTGAAAGACTGAAACACCTGGTAATGAATAAATCACCTGCTGAAAGACTGAAACATCTGCTGAAAGACTGAAACACCTGGTAATGACTAAATCACCTGCTGAAAGACTGAATCTCCTGCTGAAAGACGGAAACACCTGCTGAAAGACTGAAACACCTGGTAATGACTAAATCACCTGCTGAAAGACTGAAACATCTGCTGAAAGACTGAAACACCTGCTGAAAGACTGAAACACCTGCTGAAAGACTGAATCTCCTGCTGAAAGACTGAAACACCTGCTGAAAGACTGAATCTCCTGCTGAAAGACTGAAACACCTTCTGAAAGACTGAAACACCTGGTAATGACTAAATCACCTGCTGAAAGACTGAAACACCTGCTGAAAGACTGAATCACCTGCTGAAAGACTGAAACACCTGCTGAAAGACTGAATCACCTGCTGAAAGACTGAATCTCCTGCTGAAAGACTGAAACACCTGCTGAAAGACTGAAACACCTGCTGAAAGACTGAAACACCTGGTAATGAATAAATCACCTGCTGAAAGACTGAAACACCTGGTAATGAATAAATCACCTGCTGAAAGACTGAACCACATTGACTCTGTACCGGTACCCCCTGTATATAGCCTCCACATTGACTCTGTACTGGTACCCCCTGTATATAGCCTCCACATTGACTCTGTACCGGTACCCCCTGTATATAGCCTCCACATTGACTCTGTACCGGTATCCCCTGTATATAGCCTCCACATTGACTCTGTACCGGTACCCCCTGTACATAGCCTCCACATTGACTCTGAATTGGTACCCCCTGTATATAGCCTCCACATTGACTCTGTACCGGTACCCCTTGTATATAGTCTCCACATTGACTCTGTACCGGTACCCCTCTGTATATAGCCTCCACATTGACTCTGTACCGGTACCCCCCTGTATATAGCCTACCGTAATACCCTGTATATAGCCTCCACATTGACTCTGTACCAGTACCCCCTGTATATAGCCTCCACATTGACTCTGTACCGGTACCCCCTGTATATAGCCTCCACATTGACTCTGTACCAGTACCCCCTGTATATAGCCTCCACATTGACTCTGTACCGGTACCCCTTGTATATAGCCTCCACATTGACTCTGTACCGGTACCCCCTGTATATAGCATCCACATTGACTCTGTACCGGTACCCCCTGTATATAGCCTCCACATTGACTCTGTACCGGTACCCCCTGTATATAGCCTCCACATTGACTCTGTACTGGTACCCCCTGTATATAGCCTCCACATTGACTCTGTACCAGTACCCCCTGTATATAGCCTCCACATTGACTATGTACTGGTACCCCCTGTATATAGCCTCCACATTGACTCTGTACCAGTACCCCCTGTATATAGCCTCCACATTGACTCTGTACCAGTACCCCTTGTATATAGCCTCCACATTGACTCTGTACCGGTACCCCTTGTATATAGCCTCCACATTGACTCTGTACCGGTACCCCCTGTATATAGCATCCACATTGACTCTGTACCGGTACCCCTGTATATAGCCTCCACATTGACTCTGTACCGGTACCCCTGTATATAGCCTCCACATTGACTCTGTACTGGTACCCCTGTATATAGTCTCCACATTGACTCTGTACCAGTACCCCCTGTATATAGCCTCCACATTGACTATGTACTGGTACCCCCTGTATATAGCCTCCACATTGACTCTGTACCAGTACCCCCTGTATATAGCCTCCACATTGACTCTGTACCAGTACCCCTGTATATAGCCTCCACATTGACTCTGTACCGGTACCCCCTGTATATAGCCTCCACATTGACTCTGTACCGGTACCCCTGTATATAGCCTCCACATTGACTCTGTACCAGTACCCCTGTATATAGCCTCCACATTGACTCTGTAC